>NC_054384.1:49608355-49610855 GCF_017654675.1 Xenopus laevis | reverse complement strand
GTCGTATATATGGCCTGGTGTCCGTGTGGATTACACTACATTGGGAAGGCATCCACCACATACCGCGAACGGATGAACAACCATCGTTGTGCCATCAGAAGTGCCCTGACTACTGGGAAAGCAGATCAACCCATTACGAAACATTGGCTGAATAGCAAGCACACCCTCCCACAGTTCCGGCACATGATCATAGACTATGTGCCTGTTCCTAGGAGAGGTGGCAACAGAGGCCTCCTACTACTACAGAAGGAATCCATGTGGATTTACAAACTAGATACCTTGTCACGAGACACTTCCTATGTCCCCCTTTTATTGAGATCGGAACACTGGGTCATAAACTATCCACAGTATAATTACCTCAAATGAAGACTTTGACAGTTGGGTTTGACTAATCTTTATTTTGTTGGTTTTTATTACCGTTTGCATTTTTTGACTCTTTGGCTTCTGGATGTGAATGTCACAACAGTAATAGTATAGAATTGCAAATATGGGCTCTGGCGGCTGAGAGTTGGACTCATCGAGTGTATGAGTCGATATCTCTTTTGCTTTTGGGGTTGATCGTTTCCTCGCATTCCAAGGTGCTGGTGCCGTTCTGATCCAGCTATATAACAATATGTATAAGATTATTCTTGATTGTTGACAGGTGACTTATCAGAGTTTATCACAGGCAACTAATGACATATGTATTGCATATATGATATTTTTACAACAGGCTAGCTTCCATGAGGACGAGGGGGACAACAACAGAACATTTCGGTCGGCCTTTTGGCAGGATGATGGACCAACCAGTCATATGTGACCGTGGACCTCGCTTAGGTTAGCAGTGAGGCGCTGTGCTAAGGAGTCCTACGAGAACATGCTCCCAAACAAACACATCACACTGCACCAGGACTGATAAGAAATGTGGTTTGGCCGTCAGGTACACACAGCCTAAATATGCCCTGAGGGGAGTGAGCGTGGGGCAGGCCTTTCACTTACGTCTAGCTGACACTCCAGGGCATCGCTGTCTGGACGGTGTAACGAATCCACAAACACTTCGGTTCGATCAAGGGACTGCAATATCCCTCTTAGGGATTCCCTTACTGGGCGGTGCGCTAAGAGGTGTGGCTGACAAATACTAACTGTGATAGGAAGGAGCCTCTCGAGACGGACTGAAGGACAGCACGCGCCTCCAGCTTTTGTACGCTGGCGGCGCTTTTACAATACCTGAGAAGGGATTGACCACGTACTCACTTGTGACACAGATGGTTGGCCCGCTGTCTGCAGTATGGGCGAAATCGCTATGATACTTCTCTGTGGAATTGATCCCTCTCGTCGGGCTAGCTGGGTCCTGCTGGTAAGTGCGGGTCTAAGAGATTGACTGTGTGCACACTCACTTAGAGGTTACACACTGTTCTAACAGACGCTAACACAGATACTCACGTTGGACCTGGGCCCTTCACACGGAGATGTCTCGCTAGCACTGTATCATTTACATTATGGGTAGCGCACCAATGCATTGTATGTATTTATACTGATACCTATGATGTCACATCCTGATTCTTGGCGCCATTTCAGGGTTCAAAAGGGGTTGTTGTGTTTGGGGTTTCACTTCTTGATGATGGCTCTTGTTTAGGAGCCGAAACGTCGCAATAAAGCAAACAATTTTTGTTTTTTCACTATAAAGACCTGTGTGTGCGGTTCTTTTGTGCATTACAGATTACTTCTTTTAACCAGCACCCAGGCATTACCTTTGAGTGACGGGTGCACCAGCTCTGGACTATATATATATATATATATATATATATATATATATATATATATATATATATATGTGTGTATGTTATATATATATATGTATATATATATATATATATATGTATATATATATGTTATATATATATATGTGTATATAGACAAACACTCGCACTCTGATCCAGTCTTGGAGATACTGTGGGTGCTGGGTCAAAGCTTCAGCATACAGTCATTGGATAAGGACCCGCACTCCAATGTTTTGTGAAAAAAAGATTTTTATTTTAACTTGTGCATCCAATGTTTCGGCCCATGCCTAGGCCTTTATCAAGGATAAAATACAAGTGTTAGAAGGTGCATATTTATACACATGGCCCAACCCAAAAGGGGGCGCTCAATTATGACGTCATACATGTGAAACACATCTCATTAGAATAATTGGCTTAGTGAGCATAATAGATCAAAATGTGACACGTAATTAGCATTCTCACCACAAGATGCCACCACCGAGTGGAATAAGTGAAAATTCATAAAACAATCCATATTGCTGAGATTCCTTCCATGTATACCCTGCAAATACATACAAAGTATATATTGTAATGTTGACTGTAGCGACAGATACATAATAAAGGCATTTTATCATAAACAATGTGTCAATTTTTTACTGACCACAAAAACGATACATTTGTAGCTTTGTAACCTTTTCTGTCTATTTAAGTATCTTATATACGCTCATCGTGAAAACAAACATGTTCAAAGTTTCAATTCA